>NC_057803.1:502330182-502353115 GCF_018294505.1 Triticum aestivum
CTTCGACCCTTCTTTCTATATGGGGGTGCCCGGGGCAACCACTAGGTCCCCGATGGCCAGCGGGGGATTCGGTATAGCAGCTCACGTTCGTTTGCGCTTCGCGTTCCCGCTGGACTGGACACGTGTTAGCTGTAGGTAGTATGGTTACGAAAGTGACTTTGGTTCGCCAGTTCAGGCTCAACTCCTCGCTTTACGTTAGCGGACTTTTCATCAAGTGAACATAGCCCTTTCGTAGTCTATGCCCCTTTATTCTTAAGTGGGGGAATCCCCTGAAAGCCGGTGATCGAGTGAGTTTTTTCCAGGAAGCTAGTTCTTTAGGGCTTAAATGCGCTGCTTGTCGGTACTGAAATTGCATAGCAAAAAATGCAATATGTTCATACTTGATGAAACTCACATCATCCAATTCATGATTTAAGAACAAGAGAACGAGATATTGACTTTTTTTACATCTGTAACTACATTCTCACATTTCTTTTTTGATCTCATTCGTTCGCACTTTCTATTTGCGTAAGAAAATTATGCTCCTTTCCCTCCTCCAACTGCCAGAGTTCACTAGCGCGAAAGAAAAATAGATGGATTGAGCGACGGGACATTAACCTAGATTTAGCCCTCCTCTGGAATGAATAGCCCACTTGTTTCAGGCAAGAATGAATGGGACTGATCAAGTCGAGTTACCGAGCGACCTCCACTCTTCGACTCGAGATGGGTGTTATGGCAAAGAACAAGAAGAAAAAGACAGAAGGAATTTGTTCAATAGTAACAAATGGTGCCTCCACAGGTCCCCGGCCGGGGAGGCAAAGGGGATTGCTATCGTCACCCTTTCTCCCGGTGTATGTGAAAGAGAAAAAGTGATGCACTTTCTGGATTTTTGGTCTGCGGTTGGTTGGGCCAAAGAAGAATTGGATTCTAAGTATTGTCATTTCATGTTCAGAAGTCTGAAGCACATCATTTGCGGGAAGCAGCGAGGAAGAAAAGCGTACCGTATTGACGGTAGTGCAGAATGATCTCCGTCACGCCTCGGAAAAGGCAAAGTCAATTCAATAGGAATCAGAATCCTAAAAGGCAAGACCCAAACCACCGGTCGATCAACAGTTCTTCTTTCACTTCCATCTCTTGATACCTGTTTTCTTGCTTTTCTTACCACTAATGTAGTGAACTGCATCTCTAAGCACCAGGAGTCGTGACGCAGGTGTGTCCGCACCCCCTAGAGTGGACAAGAAAGAAAGGATTTTTTTTCTTGGAGCAACCCCCCCCCTAGGTTCCATACCCAGGAGTTCACCGTAGGTGGTACCAGCATTCCCTGTCGATAGGGCATTCCAATCTCTGGGTAGCTGCCCGACCTACTTCATTCCTATCTCCTTCGGTGTCAGCCCCATGTACCCCCTTAAACTAACCCTGCAGTTATGTATATATCAATCTATGCGGGCGTGTGCCTACGCGCATAGGCGCAGGAATAGATAAGCTCTTCATGCATGAAGAGCTTCTCTATCATGCGCGCGAACAAAAAGGATACAATTAGTTCAGAATCAAAAAAATGTACAATTTCAAAGGAAAGAAGGAATGGAAAGTTTCCCTCCATTGAACATCAATCAATCTAGAAATAGGTAAAGGAAGGCGTATCACAGGGACCTGCTGAGGGAGTCCTGGATTAGGGGGTCTCCGGACAGCTGGACTATATCCTTTGGCCGGACTGTTGGACTATGAAGATACAAGATTGAAGACTTCGTCCCGTGTCCGGATGGGACTCTACTTGGCGTGGAAGGCAAGCTAGGAAATACGGATATGTATATCTCCTCCTTTGTAACCGACCTTGTGTAACCCTAGCCCCCTCCGCTATCTATATAAACCGGAGGGTTTTAGTCCGTAGGACGACATACAATCATACCATAGGCTAGCTTCTAGGGTTTAGCCTCTCTGATCTCGTGGTAGATCAACTATTGTACTACTCATATTATCAAGAACAATCAAGCAGGACGTAGGGTATTACCTCCATCAAGAGGGCCCGAACCTGGGTAAACATCATGTCCCCTGCCTCCTGTTACCATCCGCCTTAGACGCACAGTTCGGGACCCCCTACCTGAGATCCACCGGTTTTGACATCGACATTGGTGCTTTCACTGAGAGTTCCACTATGTCGTCACCATAAGGCTTGATGGATCATTCGATCATCGCTAGCGATGTGGTCCAGGGTGAGGTTTTCCTCCCCGGACAGATCTTCGTATTCGGCGGCTTCGCACTGCGGGCCAATTCGCTTGGCCATCTGGAGCAGATCGAAAGCTACGCCCCTAGCCATCAGGTCAGATTTGAAAACTTGAACTACATGACCGACATCCGCGGAGACTTGATCTTCTATGGATTTGAGCCCATGTCAGACACGCCGCACAGTCGGAACGAGCATGACGTAACTCTGCCGTCGGACAATGTTCGGGAGATCGCATCCGCAACTACTCCGACCTTTAATCCGGAGCAAGTCACGCCATCCGAGAGCGGAGAGATGGACCTCACCATGGAGGCCGCACTCTCAGTGGCGATAGAGCCGGATACTGACTTCACCCCTTACAAGAGTCGTGTCGTCGAACCACTGGATTCACCTCCGGCCACAGACTCCGAGCCGCTCACATCCGTGCCCGTCGAGTCCGACTGGGCACCGATCATGGATTTCACCTCCGCAGATATCTTTCAACACTCACCTTTCGGGGATGTGCTAAATTCATTAAGGTCTCTCTCCCTATCAGGAGAATCTTGGCCAAACTATGTCCGGCTAGAATGGGATGCGGACGACGAAGAAATTTGCTGCCCACCCACCACCCACTTGGTAGCCCCTATGGATGACTTAACCGACATGATCGACTTCGACTCCGAAGACATCGACGGTATGGACGACAATGCAGGAGACGAACAGGAACCACCGCCCACAGGGCGGCGGACCACCACTTCATCACATGATGTATACATGGTGGATACACCCAGAGAGGGCAATGACGAAGAGACAGCGGAAGATGCACCTTCCAAGCAACCCAAGCGCCAACGTCAGCGCCGCCGCTCTAAGTCCCGCCATAGCAAAAACAGCGATAACAGCGCAAGAGGAAATAATAGCCCACTTGACTCTGGAAGAAACGCCAACTGCACCACCCCGGTGGCAGAGCACGATCAAGATGCAAACTGCAAACATAGTACAGACCCGATGTCCGAACACGATAACGCCAAGGATAAACCTCATCAAACCCCGTCGGGGGAGGAAAACAGTCCGGACGAAGATGCACACATCATCCGGGAAACGCACCAGGAGCAAGAGAACCTCCGTAGAAGGCTTATTGCCACAGCGAGGAGCCTGAAGAAACAGAAGCAAAGGCTTAAGTACGCACAAGATACGCTCAACAACAGGTGGAAGAAAGTAACAAAGTATGGTGGAAGTTACCACACAAATAGCTATCCAAAGCGTAAGCTACTACCGGAATTCGACGATGAGGCCTTAGAGCCCACACAGCCGAAGAATGATACGGCCAACCGGCCGGATACACCACCTTGTGAACGCGATAGAGCGGCTAACAAAGTCACGCATAAGTCAACACACAATCTACGTAAGAACTTGCGTCAAAAATCCGGCGCGACCAGATCCATCTATGGATCTAGGAAGCGCGCTACGGTACAAAAGCAACACCGAATACTGCAACCGTCCGAACACCATGGCACATCCCAATACAGGGGTGCCGCACACCCCTTATGTTTCACTGATGAGGTGCTGGATCATGAATTCCCAGAGGGATTCAAACCGGTGAATATAGAGGCATACGACGGGACCACAGACCCTGGAGTCTGGATAGAGGACTTTATCCTCCATATTCATATGGCTCGTGGAGACGATCTCCATGCCATCAAATACTTACCCCTCAAGCTCAAAGGGCCAGCTCGGCACTGGCTGAAAAGCCTCCCTGAAAAGTCAATTGGAAGTTGGGAGGAGCTCGAGGATGCTTTTCGGGCTAATTTTCAAGGGACTTATGTCCGACCTCCGGATGCAAACGATTTAAGTCATATAATCCAACAGTCCGGGGAGTCCGCCCGAAAGCTTTGGAACAATTTCCTCACCAAGAAGAACCAAATCGTCGACTGTCCGGACGTCGAAGCCTTAACAGCTTTCAAACACAGCGTCCAAGACGAATGGCTCACCAGACACCTCGGCCAAGAAAAATCGAGAACAATGGCAGCCCTAACAAGCCTCATGACCCGCTTTTGTGCGGGCGAGGACAACTGGTTGGCCCGTAGCAGCACCAGCGACCCAAGCACATCCGAAGTCAGGGATGGCAATGGTAAACCACGACGCAACAAAAACAAGCATCGAAATAAAGAAGGTAGCCCAGATAACACGACGATAAACGCCGGATTCAGGGGCTCCCGACCAGGTCAGCGGAAAAAGCCTTTGAAAGGCAGCAGGGAAGGACAATCTGGCCTAAACAAAATTCTTGACAAACTCTGTCAGATTCATGGCACCCCAGACAAACCTGCAAATCATACCCACAGAGAATGTTGGGTCTTCAAGCATGCCGGTAAGCTAAACGCCGAACACAAAGGGGAAGAGACACCAAGCGAAGAAGAGGATGAACCTCGCCAGCAAAGCGCCGGAGGACAGAAAAAGTTCCCACCAGAGGTTAAAACAGTAAACGTGATCCATGTGACAAAGAGGAGAAGCAAGCATGCGCTCCGATGCACACGCGCCATAGAGCCCGTCAGACATAGGTTCAACCCCTGGTTGGCCTGCCCGATCACTTTTGATTGTAGGGATCATGATACAAATATCCGGCGCACATGACTGACAGCCTTGGTGTTAGACCCAATCATAAATGGGTACCATTTCACACGATTCCTCATGGACGGCGGCAGTGATCTAAACCTGATATATTAGGACATAGTCCGCAAAATGGGGATAGACCCGACACAAATAAGCCACAATAATACTACCTTCAAGGGAGTAATACCAGGCCAAGAGGCCCGCTGTACGGGCTCTCTACTACTAGAGGTGGTATTCGGTTCTCCCGATAACTTCTGAAGCAAAAGGTTAACTTTTCACATCGCTCCATTCCGAAGTGATTATCAAGCACTACTCGGAAGGGCGGCTTTTGCTCGTTTTAACGCAATACCGCATTATGCTTTTCTCAAGCTCAAAATGCCCACTCCACGTGGCATCATCTCAGTCAGCGGAAATACCGAACATTTTTTACGTACGGAAGAGGATGCGGCGACTCTAACAGCCGCAAACTAGACGGCCTCACCAACCAGAAAAAATGGCAGGCCGTCAAGACCACGGACACGGTTAGACCAGTCCGACGTTCCATCACATATACATGAGATGGGTTGGATGATCAAACCCTCATAAATGATACCAGGGGCTTCCCGCGTGTAATCAGGGCCAGCCCGGCTCAACTTGGTTCCTATTGAATTTTCATAGTTCATTTATAGCAACCAATTCTTTTTTTGGCACGGCAACTTTCACCTAAGTTCTTTCCTTTTACAGATGACAATCGTGCTACACCCGTCCAGGACACGGCACAGCGGAGATACAGGTGTAGACGTGCAGCAGGGACCCGCCTAAAGGTTTCTTTTTAGATTAAGACCCTGCGTAAACCTTTTTTACTGTCTCTTGTTGCTAACATCCTCCGGATACTCCACACAACCGAGAAGGATGTTGGCGTTATTGGCATGTGGCCACGCCAGGATTTTGCACGTACCTGGACACATGGGGTTTCTTATCAAGGGCATTGTTCAGCCCGGTATATGTTATAAAGACCGGACACCTTAGGGAGTGTTCGGCGTCGCGAGTTTGGCCCTATATGCATCAGCTTCGAATCATGTCTTTGGTCAAATGTTGGGTTTGCCCGGCTCCTACGTTTTGGTACCTTACGTTCCGCTATATCGGCTAAGGTAGCACTGGGAGAACTACTGCGATTGTGCCCTAATTCATCCGGACGAGCACCTCAGTAGAGAAAGCCAAAAACAGACTATCATGATATAGTGAGAGACTGGTCAACCACTCGATGACTCATCGGAATCTTCGAGATTCCTCCGCATTAACGAAGGGCCGTTTCCTGGTCATGTACGCACTCGCCCCGTATTCGGACGAGCGCAGAAGTACCAGGGGCTATATAGTAGCCCCACTGTCAAACTCCTATGGCTAAGTGAAAGTTTTAAAGCAATATAGTACGATTGCCTCGTTCGCTGCGCTATCACCTCCTTAACGGACCAAGACGTTGGATAAAGTGTGGATATGCATTTTTTGCGAACACCCCTGCATTATATGCGTGGGGGCGGAAGCCGATGACTGCAAACTTTCAGGTCATATACATATATACATAAACGACCGCACAGGAGGCATCATAGTACTTTTGGGCAAAAGTATAAATACAGCCTTGATAATTCAATAAAACATTGTTTTTACAATGGGAATACATGCCACTAGAACATAATATTCTTCGAGCACTGAGCCTCTATCAAACGAGCGCCTTCAAGGACTTCTTCAAAGTAGTGCTCGACAGCCACTCGGCCTACGACGAACCCTGTGTCGCAATAGTGGTGGCCTCCATCTCCGCCCAGTATGTCTTGACACGGGCAAAGGCCATCCGCGCACCCTCTATGCACGTCGATCTCTTTACAACATCGATGTGTGGCACAACACCAAGGAACTGTTGCACTAAACTAAAGTAGCTATTTGGCCCTGGCCCTCCCGGCCACAGGTGATCTACAACGGACCTCATGGCAAGTCCGAACAACCTATGGAGCTCAGCCCACTCCGCCATTTGCTCATTCAACAGCAGCGGATGGACTGGAGCATGAAACTGTGACCAGAACAGTTTTTCCACTTCGTGATCTTTCTGATCCTTGAAGTACTCTGCCGCATCAGTAGCACTTGCAGCCAAATACACATAGGCGTCCACAGAACTCCATAGCCAGCCCAGAGGTGCATACTTCGGATCTCCGAACGTAGTCCGCAGCAAGAAGGGCTTCCCATACAAGATATCTACAGCTTGATTCGGCACCTCCTTCGTCGCTCTAATTTTGGAGCGGGCTTCCTTGGCAGCCACCAGGGCCTTCTCCAGGTCCGTCGCCTTCGCCCGGTTTTCTTCTTCAAGAAGCTGGTAGCGGTCAGCGGCATCTTTTAACTCTATAGCCATCTTGGCTATTTTTTCCTTGCTCTCGCAATGCGTGGCCTGTTCGGCCCTCAACTATTCGGCCGCCTTTAGAGCGGCCGCATTGCTACTCCTTGCTTGCTCCTTGGCTCGGGCAAGCTCCGCCCAAAGGGTCTCCATGGTGGCAGCTCCATCTGCAGTCACAACATATTAAAGATACTGGCATGACGCTCCTCTTACTATGTGTTGATCACCGAAAAAATCACTTACCCTGTGCCTCATCAAGTCGCTTGTTGACAAGCATGATGTCGGCATCTGCCGCATCTAGTTGCCGCTTTAGCTCGGCAAACCCATCAGTCCGGCTAGCCACCGGAGCTTCAGCCACCTGCACATCACGGCAGTCTGGTTATTACCTGGTACTATGATCCTCTGTTTGCCGCTATTTTCGACGACAACCAGAGTCTCAGGGGCTACTATCTGCATAGGGCACACCTAACGTGTGCGGTACTATAAAAACATACACTATTTCACGTACCTCAAAGCCTTTCAGCACACTCATAAAGGCTTCATGCAAACCGCTTTCAACGGATGAAATCCTTTCAATTACTGTACCCATCAGCGTACAATGCGCTTCTGAGACGGCCGCTTGCCCTAGAAGATCCTTCAGTGCATCCGACCGCATACTGTACGGACCCTTGCTGCCGCTCTCCTTATGAGCCGGATATTGGGGATCCCGGGTAGCCAAAGGGTTATTCTTTGGCCTTGGCGGATCCGGAGATACCCTTCGCGATGACACTTCAAGGTCCCCCACTTCATGAGGCGGGGTGCCAGGGGGAGGCGTTTCGCTCTCCATCATCTCCAAAAGATGATCCCCTGAAGACGAACCCTGTCGAGACGGACTGCGATCCGGACTGCAATTTATAAGCACTGGTTATTGTCTTCGGAAGTAAGGTAGGATATTTCCACTATTAAGTACGTTTTGACTACTTACAGCTTGGTAGAGGGCTGATCCCCGCGCGGACATTGTGCGGCAAGAATACCCTCCGAGGCAGGACCCTCTGATGAAGATTTCTTCTCCCGTTTGGAAACCTTAGCTTCCGGATCTTCGTAGGTAGTCCTCTTCCTTCCCGGGGAGCAAGAATGTCAGATTCTTCCCTTTGGTTGTCCTCCCTTGTGGAGGCGCTCATCCCCCGGTTGGAATGAATAGCGAGTGAGGCCCGCTTTCGCCCTCTCTACTCCCCCCAGCATCTTCCTTTGAGGGCATTGGATAAGGCGCCAGCTTGAGCATCTTGTCTAGTACCGGATTGTCCAAACCCTTAGGAAGGGGGGCCGAACACCTGATCATCATCGCCTTTGTTACCCAGTCCTGGTAAAAGAGCGACTCTTTAGAATGATGCCATGATAAATAAAAGGACAGCAGGTTCGGCATGGGATTACTTACTTGGGCAGCGGGACGGTTACAGCTCAGACCCACGTCCTCGGTGGTGTCCGGACACTCTATTTGGGGTCCGAAGAACTATTTGTACATCTCCTCGTGCGTCATGCCGAGGAAATGCTGAATAGCTCATGGTCCTTCCGGGTTGAATTCCCACATGCGGAGGGGCCGGCGTTTGCAAGGCTGGACTCAACGAACTAGCATAACTTGCATTACCATAACCAGACTGAAATCTTTCTCTAAGAGATCTCGGATACGGCTTTGCAGTATTGGCACGTCCTTGGCCGGACCCCAGCTCAGCCCCCTGCAGATCCATGACATCAGTTGTGGTGGCGGGCCCGAGCGAAAGGTGGGGGCAGCCACCCACTTGGCACTTCGGGGAGCTGTGATGTAGAATCACTCCCGCTGCCACAATTCAGACACCTCTGGGAAGGAACCCTCAGGCCATGGAGCATCAGCGATTTTGCTTATTAAAGCGCCTCCGCACGCTGTGTGCTGCCCCTCGATCATCTTCGGCTTCACATCGAAGGTCTTGAGCCACAGGCCGAAGTGAGGGGTAATGCGGAGGAAGGCCTCACATACGACAATAAATGACGAGATGTGAAGAAGGGAATCCGGGGCCAGATCGTGAAAATATAGCCCATAATAGAACATAAGACCCCTAACAAAGGGATCCAGAGCGAGTCCTAGTCCTCGGAGGAAGTGGGAGACGAACACGATGCTCTCATTGGGTTCGGGAGTAGGGACGGCCTGCCCTCGGGCAGGCAGCTGATGTGGAATTTTGGCGGTCAGATATCTGGCCTCCCTCAACTTCTTGATGTCCTCCTCTGTGACGGAGGAAGGCATCCACCGACCTTAGAGGTTGGATCTAGACATAGTTGAAGGTCCGAAGCACCTGACCTGAACTTTGGGTGTTAGAACTCGAGGCGGGGGAAGGATTTGATTGAGCACGGGAGGGAAAAAAGAAAAAGCCTTGTCCCCTTTATAAAGAGGGTGAATATCAAGCGTCCTCCTCGTGGCCGTTTGGGACTTGCCTAAGATCTAGGAGTCCTACCAATAGGCATGGTTGGGTTACCCATGTTTGTATTGATGAGAATCCCGTGATAAGGGGGACACGATCTCTGCTTTGACAAGACGTGTCAAGAAAACCGCCTCGCGTTATGCGCAGAGCTGGCTGAGAAAAACGGTTTGAATAATGACCGAGCCATGGCGTGATGTGATGCTGTCAAAATGTGTCAGCAGATTAGATTTGTGGAAATATTATTCTCTGTACAGTGGTATGTGGAACTTATTTTGCAGGGCCATACACTATCCTTGTATTCAAAACTCTTCCATGATGTATGCGGAGGAGGATCTTGCCTTGCAATGCCGAACACAACACTGCGCACTGGACTCATCATCATTGAATCCTGGTTCAGGGGCTACTGAGGGAGTCCTGGATTAGGGGGTCTTCAGACAGCCGGACTATATCCTTTGGCCGGACTGTTGGACTATGAAGATACAAGATTGAAGACTTCGTCCCATGTCTGGATGGGACTCTACTTGGCGTGGAAGGCAAGCTAGGCAATACAGATATGTATATCTCCTCCTTTGTAACCGACCTTGTGTAACCCTAGCCCCCTCCGATGTCTATATAAGCCGGAGGGTTTTATTCCGTAGGACGACATACAATCATATCATAGGCTAGCTTCTAGGGTTTAGCCTCTCTGATCTCATGGTAGATCAACTCTTGTACTACTCATATTATCAAGAACAATCAAGCAGGACGTAGGGTATTACCTCCATCAAGAGGGCCCGAACCTGGGTAAACATCGTGTCCCGTGCCTCCTATTACCATCCGCCTTAGACGCATAGTTCAGGACCCCCTACCCGAGATCCGCCGGTTTTGACACCGACGCCTGCCTAACCCTTCGCTCTGAGGGACCGTAGAACGGAAAGCGCCTTCTAAACAACTCGGCAGAAGGGAAGGGGCCTATGTATTTGCATGACCCATGCAGATTTGACCCTACCTACACGCTCATAACGGTGATATTGTAGGTTCAAGCCCTACTAAGCCCATTTGACTTGCTTAATCAATGACTCTGGTAGTCACATGAACCACTCTCTCGGATAGCCCACAACCTCTCTTCTAGATGCGAAAGAAGATTCGATCCACATACAAGGTTTGCCTTTTTGTGAGAAGGAGGGTTCTGAATTGTGTTCTCAGTGCAAAGGGAGTCTTTGAGAAGGTTAATAATAGAAAAAGATCAACTAAACTAAACCAGAGATTGTCGTACAGATTGGCAGGACTGGGTATTATTCTGGGCAATGAAATGGAGAAATAGTAGCCACCCAAGTAGAGGGAATCCAACCTTGCCCAGTCGATGCTCAAGTGGCCCAAAGAAGCAATCTGAAAAGGGAAGAGCTTGTTCTGAAGGAACCACACTCAAAGGTAATGTTTACTTTACCAAAGGGGAATCTAGGTACCGTTGACCTAGGAAATCAAGTATCAAAGGACCCAGGCAATAGGTTTATGACTGAACTGAAACTAGAGCAGGGAATAGCAGGGCTGCACTATGCTGTGTCTTACCATAGACAAGAGGCATATACACCTTCTTCACCAACTTTCAGTTAAGGTGACGGCTAACGGCTTCCTTGACACTAGCTTCCAGAGATTATGATGGAATCTCCTCTTTGAAGTCCTCTAATAGTGAGGAATATAGGTCATATACTTGATCCTCACCATCAACCCGTCAACCAACTTGGTTGGTATTATATGCAGAGATTACCTCATCAGCTAGATGCCTCGGCTAGTGCTTATCAGCTAATAAGCTACTTTGAAAAGACCATATACTGGAGAAGATGGTGGAGGAGGGATACGAAGTCTTCAATAAGTTCTACAACTGCAAAATGGAGGAGAATAGTTCTATCAGTGAACACATACTCAGAATGTATGGGTACCACAATCACTTGACTCAGCTGGGAGTTAATCTTCTAGTTGATAGTGTCATTGACAGAGTTCTTCAATCACTGCCACCAAGCTACAAAAGCTTCGTGATGAACTATAATATGCAATGGATGGATAAGACCATTCTCGAGCTCTTCACAATGCTAAAGACTGCGGAGGTAGAAATCAAGAAGGAGCATCAAGTGTTGATGGTCAATAAGACCACCAGTTTCAAGAAAAAGGGCAAAGGGAAGAAAGGGAACTTCAAGAAGAACGACAAGCAAGTTGCTTCTCAAGTGAAGAAACCCAAGTCTGGACCTAAGCCCGAGATTGAGTGTTTCTACTGCAAAGGGACTGGTCACTGGAAGCGGAACTGCCCCAAGTATTTGGCGGATAAGAAGGATGGCAAAGTGAAAGGTATATTTGATATACATGTTATTGATGTGTACCTTACTAATGCTCGCAGTAGCGCCTGGGTATTTGATACTAGTTCTGTTGCTAATATTTGCAACACGAAATAAGGGCTACGGATTAAGTGAAGATTGGCTAAGGACGAGGTGACGATGCGCGTGGGAAATGGTTCCAAAGTCGATGTGATCGTCGTCGGCACGCTACCTCTACATCTACCTTCGGGATTAGTTTTAGACCTGAATAATTGTTATTTGGTGCCAGCGTTAAGCATGAACATTATATCTGGATCTTGTTTGATGCGAGCCGGTTATTCATTTAAATCAGAGAATAATGGTTGTTCTATTTATATGAGTAATATCTTTTATGGTCATGCACCCTTGATGATTGGTCTATTTTTACTAGATCTTGATAGTAGTGATACACATATTCATAGTATTGAAGCCAAAATATATAAGTTTAATAACGATAGTGCAACTTATTTGTGGCACTGCCATTTAGGTCATATCGGTGTAAAGCGCATGAAAAACTCCATGCTGATGGGCTTTTGGAATCACTTGATTATGAATACTTGATGCTTGTGAACCATGCCTCATGGGCAAGATGACTAAGACTCTGTTCTCAGAACAATGGAACGAGCAACATACTTATAATCACCCAGTTACGTTGTGACGTTTGGTAGCACACAAAGTGTTCCTCCGGTAAACGGGAGTTGCAAAATCTCATAGTCATAGGAACATGTATAAGTCATGAAGAAAGCAATAACAACATACTAAACGATCAAGTGTTAAGCTAACGGAATGGGTCAAGTCAATCACATCATTCTCCTAATGATGTGACCCCGTTGATCAAATGACAACTTATGTCTATGGCTAGGAAACATAACCATCTTTGATCAACGAGCTAGTCAAGTAGAGGCATACTAGTGACACTCTGTTTGTCTATGTATTCACACATATATTATGTTTCCGGTTAATACAATTCTATCATGAATAATAAACATTTATCATGATATAAGGAAATAAATAATAACTTTATTATTGCCTCTAGGACATATTTCCTTCAGTCTCCCACTTGCACTAGAGTCAATAATCTAGATTACACAGTAATGATTCTAACACCCATGGAGCCTTGGTGCTGATCATGTTTTGCTCATGGAAGAGGCTTAGTAAATGGGTCTGCAACATTCAGATTCGTATGTATCTTACAAATCTCTATGTCTCCCACCTGGACTTGATCCCGGATGGAGCTGAAGCGTCTCTTGATGTGCTTGGTTCTCTTGTGAAATCTGGATTCCTTTGCCAAGGCAATTGCACCAGTATTGTCACAAAAGATTTTCATTGGACCCGATGCACTAGGTATGACACGTAGATCGGATATGAACTCCTTCATCCAGACTCCTTCATTTGTTGCTTCCGAAGCAGCAATGTACTCCGCTTCACATGTAGATCCCGCCACGACACTCTGTTTAGAACTGCTCCAGCTGACAGTTCCACCGTTTAATATAAAGACGTATCCGGTTTGCGATTTAGAATCGTCCGGATCAGTGTCAAAGCTTGCATCAACATAACCATTTACGATGAGCTCTTTGTCACCTCCATAAACGAGAAACATATCCTTAGTCCTTTTTAGGTACTTCATGACGTTCTTGACCGCTGTCTAGTGATCCACTCCTGGATTACTTTGGTACCTCCCTGCTAAACTCAAGGCACACATCAGGTCTGGTACACAACATTGCATACATGATAGAGCCTATGGCTGAAGCATAGGGACCATCTTTCATTTTCTCTCTATCTTCTGCAATGGTCGGGCATTGAGTCTTACTCAACTTCACACCTTGTAATACAGGCAATAACCCTTTCTTTGCCTGGTTTATTTTGAACTTCTTCAAAACTTTGTCAAGGTATGTGCTTTGTGAATGTCCAATTAAGCGTCTTGATCTATCTCTATAGATCTTGATGCCCAATATGTAACCAGCTTCACCGAGGTCCTTCATTGAAATACTTATCCAGAAATTCTATATCATTTCCAATCAACAATATGTCATCCACATATAATATTAGAAATGCTACAGAGCTCCCACTCACTTTCTTGTAAATACATGCTTCTCCCAAAGTCTGTATAAAACCATATGCTTTGATTACACTATCAAAGCATTTATTCCAACTCCGAGAAGCTTGCACCAGTCCATAAATGGATTGCTGGAGCTTGCACACTTTGTTAGTACCTTTTGGATCGATAAAACCTTTAGGTTGCATCATATACAACTCTTCTTCCAGAAATTCATTCAGGAATGTAGTCTTTACATCCATTTGCCAAATTTCATAATCATAAAATGCGGCAATAGCTAACATGATTCGGACGGACTTAAGCATCGCTATGGGTGAGAAGGTCTCACCGTAGTCAACTCCTTGAACTTGTCAAAAACCTTTCGCAACAAGTCGAGCTTTGTGGACAGTAACATTACCATCAGTGTGTGTCTTATTCTTGAAGATCCATTTATTCTCGATGGCTCGCCGATCATCAGGCAAGTCAACCAAAGTCCACACTTTGTTCTCATACATGATCCCATCTGAAATTACATGGCCTCAAGCCATTTTGCGGAATCTGGGCTCATCATCGCTTCCTCATAGTTCGTAGGTTCGTCATGGTCTAGCAACATGACCTCCAGAACAGGATTACCGTACCACTCTGGTGCGGATCTTACTCTGGTTGACCTACGAGATTCAGTAGTAACTTGATCTGAAGTTTCATGATCATCATCATTAGCTTCCTCACTAATTGGTGTAGGTG
The DNA here is from genome assembly GCF_018294505.1 of Triticum aestivum. Lineage (NCBI taxonomy): Eukaryota > Viridiplantae > Streptophyta > Magnoliopsida > Poales > Poaceae > Triticum > Triticum aestivum. Next base: position 502,344,863 of record NC_057803.1, read on the forward strand.
TCACATGAACCGGTTTCTATGATGAACTACTTTCCAATAAGGGAGGAGGTATAGTTACCTCATCAAGTTCTACTTTCCTCCCACTCACTTCTTTCGAGAGAAACTCCTTCTCTAGAAAGGATTCATTCTTAGTAATGAATGTCTTGCCTTCGGATCTGTGATAGAAGGTGTACCCAACAGTTTCCTTTGGGTATCCTATGAAGACACATTTCTCCGATTTGGGTTCGAGTTTATCAGGTTGAAGCTTTTTCACATAAGCATCGCAACCCCAAACTTTAAGAAACGACAACTTTGGTTTCTTGCCAAACCATAGTTCATAAGGCGTCGTATCAACGGATTTTGATGGTTCCCTATTTAACGTGAATGCAGCCGTCTCTAAAGCATAACCCCAAAACGATAGCTGCAAATCAGTAAGAGACATCATAGATCGCACCATATCTAGTAAAGTACGATTACGACGTTCGGACACACCATTACGCTGTGGTGGTCCAGGTGGCACGAGTTGTGAAACTATTCCACATTGTTTCAAATGTAGACCAAACTCGTAACTCAAATACTCTCCTCCACGATCAGATCGTAGAAACTTTATTTTCTTGTTACGATGATTTTCCACTTCACTCTGAAATTCTTTGAACTTTTCAAATGTTTCAGACTTATGTTTCATTAAGTAGATATACCCATATCTGCTCAAATCATCTGTGAAGGTGAGAAAATAACGATACCCGCTGCGAGCCTCAATATTCATTGGACCACATACATCAATATGTATGATCTCCAACAAATCTGTTGCTCGCTCCATTGTTTCGGAGAACGACGTCTTAGTCATCTTGCCCATAAGGCATGGTTCGCAAGTACCAAATGATTCATAATCAAGTGATTCCAAAAGTCCATCAGTATGGAGTTTCTTCATGCGCTTTACACCAATATGACCCAAATGGCAGTGCCACAAATAAGTTGCGCTATCATTATTAACTCTGCATCTTTTGGCTTCAACATTATGAATATGTGTATCACTACTATCGAGATTCAACAAAAATAGACCACTCTTCAAGGGTACATGACCATAAAAGATATTACTCATATAAATAGAACAACCATTATTCTCAGATTTAAATGAATAACCGTCTCGCATCAAACAAGATCCAGATATAATGTTCATGCTTAACGCTGGCACCAAATAACAATTATTTAGGTCTATAACTAATCCCGAAGGTAGATGTAGAGGTAGCGTGCCAACGGCGATCACATCGACTTTGGAACCATTTCCCACGCGCATCGCCACCTCGTCCTTAGCCAGTCTTTGCTTCATCCGTAGTCCCTGTTTCGAGTTGCAAATATTAGCAACAGAACAAGTATCAAATACCCAGGTGCTACTGCGAGCTCTGGTAAGGTGCACATCAATAACATGTATATCACATATACCTTTGTTCACCTTGACATCCTTCTTATCCGCCAAATACTTGGGGCAGTTCCGCTTCCAGTGACCAGTCTGTTTGCAGTAGTGATACGTCTCCAACGTATCTATAATTTTTGATTGCTCCATGCTATATTATCTACTGTTTTGGACATTATTGGGCTTTATTATCCACTTTTATATTATTTTTGGGACTAACCTATTAACCGGAGGCCCAACCCAGAATTGCTATTTTTTTTGCCTATTTTAGGGTTTCGAAGAAAAGGAATATCAAATGGAGTCCAAACGGAATAAAACCTTCGGGAACATGATTTTCTCACCGAACAAGACCGAGGAGACTTGGACCCTACGTCAAGAAACCAACAGGGAGGCCATGAGGTAGGGGGGCGCGCCTACCCCCCCCCCCCCAGTCGCGCCCTCCACCCTCGTGAGCCCCCTGTTGCTCCACCGACGTACTTCTTCCTCCTATAAATACCTACGTACCCCCAAACGATCAGATATGGAGCCAACACCCTAATTCCACCGCTGTAACTTTCTGTATCCACGAGATCCCATCTTGGGGCCTGTTCCGGAGCTCCGCCGGAGGGGGCATCGATCACGGAGGGCTTCTACATCAACACCATAGCCTCTTCGATGAAGTGTGAGTAGTTTAGCTCAGACCTACGGGTCCATAGTTATTAGCTGGATGGCTTCTTCTCTCTTTTTGGATCTCAATACAAAGTTCCCCCCTCTCTTGTGGAGATCTATTCGATGTAATCTTTTTGCGGTGTGTTTGTTGAGACCGATGAATTGTGGGTTTATGATCAAGTTTATCTATGAACAATATTTTAATCTCCTCTGAATTCTTTTATGTATGATTGGTTATCTTTGCAAGTCTCTTCGAATTATCAGTTTGGTTTGGCCTACCAGATTGATCTTTCTTGCAATGGGAGAAGTGCTTAGCTTTGGGTTCAATCTTGCGGTGTCCTTTCCCAGTGACAGTAAGGCAGCAAGGCACGTATTGTATTATTGCCATCGAGGATAACAAGATGGGGGTTTATATCATATTGCATGAGTTTATCCCTCTACATCATGTCATCTTGCTTAAAGCGTTACTCTGTTATCTTGAACTTAATACTCTAGATGCATGCTGGATAGCGGTCGATGTCTGGAGTAATAGTAGTAGATGCAGGCAGGAGTCGGTCTACTTGTCTCGGACGTGATGCCTGTATACATGATCATACCTAGATATTCTCATAACTATGCTCAGTTCTGTTAATTGCTCAACAGTAATTTGTTCACCCACCGTAATACTTATGCTCTCGAGAGAAGCCACTAGTGAAACCTATGGCTCCCGGGTCTATTTTCCATCATATTAATCTTCCAATACTTCGTTATTTCCTTTGCCAATTATTTTACTTGCATCTTTATTTCTCTTTATCATAAAAATACCAAAAATATTATCTTATCATATCTATCAGATCTCACTCTCGTAGGTGACCGTGAAGGGATTGACAACCCCTTTATCGCATTGGTTGCGAGGAGTTTATTTGTTTGTGTAGGTGTGAGTGTCGGATTTCAGGTTCCGGCAGACCCTTGAGGTTCGAACACTGGGGTGCGCGCGGAGATCTCTCCCCTACCGATCTACGTCCAATCTCCTCGCGTGATCTAAGCTGGAAACAACGAACAACACAAGGGACACGAGGTTTATACTGGTTCGGGCCACCGTTGTGGTGTAATACCCTACTCCAGTGTGTGATGTGGTGGATTGCCTCAGGGGCTGATGATGAACAGTACAAGGGAAGAACAACCTCGCGAGAGGTGTTCTTGAGCTGGTGCGATGAACTGCTAGGGTGAGTTCAGTTGCCTCTCTCTCTCTCTCTCTCTCTCTCTCTCTCTGCTGGGGTTCTACCAGATCTCTAGCCCCCCCTCTACTCTGTGGTGGCTAGCTCTATTTATAGAGGCCCTGGGCCTCTCCCCAAATAATGAGCGGGAAGGGCGCCAACAATTGGCCATTTTGAAGGGGAACATCTAGTACAAGTTATCCTGACCAAAGGTGGTCTTCGGCTGCCAAAAGTACTGGTGATGACGCCGTCTTGGGCTCCACGGTGACCTTCGTCCTGCCGCTCTATTGGTCTTGGTCTCGTTGCACCAGAATGGTAACCTTTGCCCGGTGCCTTGGCCTGAGCTTGCCCCCTTTGCACCAAAGAGGAAACAAGGACACTGCGCAGGCCGGCGCCCGCCTGGTCTCAGTCGTCATGGCTTGCGTCACGGGCTCCTCGCGAGGTACCCCCGCCTTGATCTCTCCGCCTCCTCGCGAGCCCGCCTGATGGGGCTGCTTCTAAGGAAGCTCTCTGTCGTCCGCCCCGCGAGGCTTGGCCCCTCGCGAGGGTCTTGAGCTTGAGCTGATGAAGATGGGCCGCGCTGGGCCCCCACTTGAGCCACGCCGCAGGCCGCAGGCAGGCAAGTCTGGGGACCCCCGTTCCCAGAACGCCAACAACGAGGGACTCATGCATGGCCTCCTACTGGATTGATACCTTGGTTCTCAAAAACTGAGGGAAATACTTGCACTGCTCTGCTGCATCACCCTTTCCTCTTCAAGTGAAAACCAACGCAGTGCTCAAGAGGTAGCATCAATCACATCATTCTCCTAATGATGTGACCCCGTTGATCAAATGACAACTCATGTCTATGGCTAGGAAACATAACCATCTTTGATCAACGAGCTAGTCAAGTAGAGGCATACTAGTGACACTCTGTTTGTCTATGTATTCACACACGTATTATGTTTTCGTTTAATACAATTCTAGCATGAATAATAAAAATTTATCATGATATAAGGAAATAAATAATAACTTTATTATTGTCTCTAGGGCATATTTCCTTCAGTAACTGCATTTTATTAGATATGGTGCGATCTATGATGTCTCTTACTGATTTACCGCTATCGTTTTGGGGATATGCTTTAGAGACGGCTGCATTCACGTTAAATAGGGCACCATCAAAATTCGTTGAGACGACACCATATGAACTGTGGTTTGGCAAGAAATCCAAGTTGTCATTTCTTAAAGTTTGGGGCTGCGATGCTTATGTGAAAAAGCTTCAACCTGATAAGCTCGAACCCAAATCGGAGAAATGTGTCTTCATAGGATACCCAAAAGAGATTTATGGGTACACCTTCTATCACAGATCTGAAGGCAAGATATTCGTTGCTAAGAATGGATCCTTTTTAGATAAGGAGTTTCTCTCTAAAGAAGTGAGTGGGAGAAAAGTAGAACTTGATGAGGTAATTGTACCTACTCCCTTATTGGAAAGTAGTTCATCACAGAAATCAGTTCCAGTGATTCCTACACCAATTAGTGAGGAAGCTAATGATTATGATCATGAAACTTCTGATCAAGTTACTACCGAACCTCGTAGGTCAACCAGAGTAAGATCCGCACCAGAGTGGTACGGTAATCCTATTCTGGAATTCATGTTACTTGACCATGAGGAACCTACGAACTATGATGAAGCAATGATGAGCCCAGATTCCGCAAAATGGCTTGAGGCCATGAAATCTGAGGGATCCATGTATGAGAACAAAGTGTGGACTTTGGTTGACTTGCTCGATGATCGGCAAGCCATAGAGAATAAATGGATCTTCAAGAAGAAGACTGACGCTGATGGTAATGTTATTGTCTACAAAGCTCGACTTGTTGCGAAAGGTTTTAGACAAGTTCAAGGAGTTGACTATGATGAGACCTTCTCGCCTGTAGCGACGCTTAAGCCCGTCCGAATCATGTTAGCAATTGCCGCATTTTATGATTATGAAATTTGGCAAATGGATGTCAAAACTGCATTCCTTAATGGATATCTTAAAGAAGAGTTGTATATGATGCAACCAGAAGGTTTTGTCAATCCAAAATGTGCTAACAAAGTGTGTAAGCTCCAGCGATCCATTTATGGACTGGTGCAAGCATCTCGGAGTTGGAATATACGCTTTGATAATGTGATCAAAGCATATGGTTTCATACAAACTTTTGGAGAAGTCTGTATTTACAAGAAAGTGAGTGGGAGCTCTGTAGCATTTCTGATATTATATGTGGATGACATATTGTTGATTGGAAATGATACTGAATTTCTGAATAGCATAAAAGGATACTTGAATAAGAATTTTTCAATGAAAGACCTCGGTGAAGCTACTTATATATTAGGCATCAAGATCTATAGAGATAGATCAAGACGCTTAATTGGACTTTCACAAAGCACATACCTTGATAAAGTTTTGAATAAGTTCAAAATGGATCAGGCAAAGAAAGGGTTTTTGCCTGTGTTACAAGGTGTGAAGTTGAGTCAGACTCAATGCCCGACCACCGCAAAAGATAGAGAGAAAATGAATGTCATTCCCTATGCTTCGGCCATAGGTTCTATCATGTATGCAATGTTGTGCACCAGACCTGATGTGTGCCTTACTATTAGTTTAGCAGGAAGGTACCAAAGTAATCCAGGAATGGACCACTGGACAGCGGTTAAGAACATCCTGAATACCTGAAAAGGACTAAAGATATGTTTCTCGTTTGTGGAGGTGACAAAGAGCTCGTCGTAAACGGTTACGTCGATGCAAGCTTTAACACTGATCCGGATGACTCTAAGTCACAAACCGGATACGTATTTTTATTGAATGGTGGAGCTGTCAGTTGGTACAGTTCTAAGCAGAGCGTCGTGGCGGGATCTACGTGTGAAGCGGAATACATAGTTGCTTCGGAAGCAGCAAACGAAGGAGTCTGGATGAAGGAGTTCATATCCGATCTAGGTGTAATACCTAGTGCATTGGGTCCAATGAAAATCTTTTGTGGCAATACTGGTGCAATTGCCTTGGCAAAGGAATCCGGATTTCACAAGAGAACCAAGCACATCAAGAGACGCTTCAATTCCATCTGCGATCAAGTCAAGGAAGGATACATAAAGATTTGCAAGATACATACAGATCTGAATGTTGCAGACCCATTGACTAAGCCTCTCTCACAAGCAAAACATGATCAGCACCAAGACTCCATGGGTGTTAGAATCATTACTGTGTAATCCAGATTATTGACTCTAGTGCAAGTGGGAGACTGAAGGAAATATGCCCTAAATGCAATAATAAAGTTGTTATTTATATTTCCTTATATCATGATAAATGTTTATTATTCATGCTAGAATTGTATTAACCGGAAACTTAGTACATGTGTGAATACATAGACAAATAGAATGTCCCTAGTATGCCTCTACTAGACATGCTCGTTAATCATAGATGGTTAAGTTTCCTAGCCATAGACATGTGTTGTCATTTGATGAACGGGATCACATCATTAAAGAATGATGTGATGGACTAGACCCATCCGTTAGCTTATCACTATGATCGTTTAGTTTATTGCTATTGCTTTCTCCATAACTTATACATGTTCCTATGACTATGAGATTATGCAACTCTCGAATACCGGAGAAACACTTAGTGTGCTATCAAACGTCACAACGTAACTGAGTGATTATAAAGATGCTCTACAGGTGTATCCGATGGTGTTTGTTGAGTTGGCATAGATCCAGATTAGGATTTGTCACTCCGATTGTCGGAGAGGTATCTCTGGGCCCTCTCGGTAATGCACATCACTATGAGCCTTGCAAGCAATGTGACTAATGATATAGTTACGGGATGATGCATTACGGAACGAGTAAAGAGACTTGCCCGTAACGAGATTGAACTAGGTATGATGATACCGACGATCGAATCTCGGGCAAGTAACATACCAATGACAAGGGGAACAACGTATGTTCTTATGCGGTTTGACCGATAAAGATCTTCGTAGAATTTGTAGGAACCAATATGAGCATCCAGGTTGTGCTATTGGTTATTGACCGGAGATGAGTCTCGGTCATGTCTACATAGTTCTCGAACCCGTAGGGTCCACACGCTTAACGTTGATGACGATATGTATTGTGAGTTATGTGATTTGATGTACCGAAGGTTGTTAGGATTCCCGGATGTGATCACGGACATGACGAGGAGTCTCGAAATGGTCGAGACATAAAGATTGATATATTGGAAGGTTATGTTTGGACACCAGAAAGGTTTCAGATAAGTTTGGGCATTTTTCGGAGTACCGGGGGTTACCGGAACCCCCGGGGGTTAATGGGCCTTCATGAGCTTTAGTGAAAGAGAGGAAGAAGCGGCCAAGAGGAGGGGGGCCGGCCCCCTTTCCTTCCCCTCCTAGTTGGACTAGGAAAGGGGGGAGCCTACTCCTAGTAGGAGTAGGATTCCCCCCCTTCGGGCGCGCCCTATGAGGCCGGCCAGCCCCCTCCTCCACTTCTTTATATACGGGGGAGGGGGGCACCCCATAGACACACAAGTTGATTTTTTAGTTGGGTGCGGTGCCCCCCTCCACAAATTTCCACCTCGGTCATATTGTCCTAGAGCTTAGGCGAAGCCCTGCGTCGGTAACTTCATCATCACCGTCAACACGCCGTCGTGTTGATGAGACCCACCCTCGGCCTCAGCTAGATCTAAAGTTCGAGGAACGTCACCGAGCTGAACGTGTGCAGATCGCGGAGGTCCGGTGCGTTCGGTACATGATCGGTTGGATCACGAAGATGTTCGGCTACATCAACCGCGTTACTCAACGATTCCGCTTTCGGTCTACGAGGGTACGTAGACACACTCTCCCCTCTCGTTGCTATGCTTCTCCTAGATAGATTTTGCATGATTGTAGGCAAATTTTTGAAATACTACGTTCCCCAACACGCGAGGGGCGGCGTACTTCCTCGGTGGCATGGTGGCCGATGGAGGGGAGAGGGAGGAAAATGGCGGGAGAAGGCAGGAGAAGGGGGAGATGGAGGGAACG